>NW_027488374.1:9860000-9889316 GCF_051014445.1 Colletes latitarsis
GTCTGGGTTAGGTCTGGGTTAGGTCTGGGTTAGGTCTGGGTTAGGTCTGGGTTAGGTCTGGGTTAGGTCTGGGTTAGGTCTGGGTTAGGTCTGGGTTAGGTCTGGGTTAGGTCTGGGTTAGGTCTGGGTTAGGTCTGGGTTAGGTCTGGGTTAGGTCTGGGTTAGGTCTGGGTTAGGTCTGGGTTAGGTCTGGGTTAGGTCTGGGTTAGGTCTGGGTTAGGTCTGGGTTAGGTCTGGGTTAGGTCTGGGTTAGGTCTGGGTTAGGTCTGGGTTAGGTCTGGGTTAGGTCTGGGTTAGGTCTGGGTTAGGTCTGGGTTAGGTCTGGGTTAGGTCTGGGTTAGGTCTGGGTTAGGTCTGGGTTAGGTCTGGGTTAGGTCTGGGTTAGGTCTGGGTTAGGTCTGGGTTAGGTCTGGGTTAGGTCTGGGTTAGGTCTGGGTTAGGTCTGGGTTAGGTCTGGGTTAGGTCTGGGTTAGGTCTGGGTTAGGTCTGGGTTAGGTCTGGGTTAGGTCTGGGTTAGGTCTGGGTTAGGTCTGGGTTAGGTCTGGGTTAGGTCTGGGTTAGGTCTGGGTTAGGTCTGGGTTAGGTCTGGGTTAGGTCTGGGTTAGGTCTGGGTTAGGTCTGGGTTAGGTCTGGGTTAGGTCTGGGTTAGGTCTGGGTTAGGTCTGGGTTAGGTCTGGGTTAGGTCTGGGTTAGGTCTGGGTTAGGTCTGGGTTAGGTCTGGGTTAGGTCTGGGTTAGGTCTGGGTTAGGTCTGGGTTAGGTCTGGGTTAGGTCTGGGTTAGGTCTGGGTTAGGTCTGGGTTAGGTCTGGGTTAGGTCTGGGTTAGGTCTGGGTTAGGTCTGGGTTAGGTCTGGGTTAGGTCTGGGTTAGGTCTGGGTTAGGTCTGGGTTAGGTCTGGGTTAGGTCTGGGTTAGGTCTGGGTTAGGTCTGGGTTAGGTCTGGGTTAGGTCTGGGTTAGGTCTGGGTTAGGTCTGGGTTAGGTCTGGGTTAGGTCTGGGTTAGGTCTGGGTTAGGTCTGGGTTAGGTCTGGGTTAGGTCTGGGTTAGGTCTGGGTTAGGTCTGGGTTAGGTCTGGGTTAGGTCTGGGTTAGGTCTGGGTTAGGTCTGGGTTAGGTCTGGGTTAGGTCTGGGTTAGGTCTGGGTTAGGTCTGGGTTAGGTCTGGGTTAGGTCTGGGTTAGGTCTGGGTTAGGTCTGGGTTAGGTCTGGGTTAGGTCTGGGTTAGGTCTGGGTTAGGTCTGGGTTAGGTCTGGGTTAGGTCTGGGTTAGGTCTGGGTTAGGTCTGGGTTAGGTCTGGGTTAGGTCTGGGTTAGGTCTGGGTTAGGTCTGGGTTAGGTCTGGGTTAGGTCTGGGTTAGGTCTGGGTTAGGTCTGGGTTAGGTCTGGGTTAGGTCTGGGTTAGGTCTGGGTTAGGTCTGGGTTAGGTCTGGGTTAGGTCTGGGTTAGGTCTGGGTTAGGTCTGGGTTAGGTCTGGGTTAGGTCTGGGTTAGGTCTGGGTTAGGTCTGGGTTAGGTCTGGGTTAGGTCTGGGTTAGGTCTGGGTTAGGTCTGGGTTAGGTCTGGGTTAGGTCTGGGTTAGGTCTGGGTTAGGTCTGGGTTAGGTCTGGGTTAGGTCTGGGTTAGGTCTGGGTTAGGTCTGGGTTAGGTCTGGGTTAGGTCTGGGTTAGGTCTGGGTTAGGTCTGGGTTAGGTCTGGGTTAGGTCTGGGTTAGGTCTGGGTTAGGTCTGGGTTAGGTCTGGGTTAGGTCTGGGTTAGGTCTGGGTTAGGTCTGGGTTAGGTCTGGGTTAGGTCTGGGTTAGGTCTGGGTTAGGTCTGGGTTAGGTCTGGGTTAGGTCTGGGTTAGGTCTGGGTTAGGTCTGGGTTAGGTCTGGGTTAGGTCTGGGTTAGGTCTGGGTTAGGTCTGGGTTAGGTCTGGGTTAGGTCTGGGTTAGGTCTGGGTTAGGTCTGGGTTAGGTCTGGGTTAGGTCTGGGTTAGGTCTGGGTTAGGTCTGGGTTAGGTCTGGGTTAGGTCTGGGTTAGGTCTGGGTTAGGTCTGGGTTAGGTCTGGGTTAGGTCTGGGTTAGGTCTGGGTTAGGTCTGGGTTAGGTCTGGG
Source organism: Colletes latitarsis (assembly GCF_051014445.1). Taxonomy (NCBI): domain Eukaryota; kingdom Metazoa; phylum Arthropoda; class Insecta; order Hymenoptera; family Colletidae; genus Colletes; species Colletes latitarsis. The sequence continues at coordinate 9,862,087 of NW_027488374.1, forward strand.
TTAGGTCTGGGTTAGGTCTGGGTTAGGTCTGGGTTAGGTCTGGGTTAGGTCTGGGTTAGGTCTGGGTTAGGTCTGGGTTAGGTCTGGGTTAGGTCTGGGTTAGGTCTGGGTTAGGTCTGGGTTAGGTCTGGGTTAGGTCTGGGTTAGGTCTGGGTTAGGTCTGGGTTAGGTCTGGGTTAGGTCTGGGTTAGGTCTGGGTTAGGTCTGGGTTAGGTCTGGGTTAGGTCTGGGTTAGGTCTGGGTTAGGTCTGGGTTAGGTCTGGGTTAGGTCTGGGTTAGGTCTGGGTTAGGTCTGGGTTAGGTCTGGGTTAGGTCTGGGTTAGGTCTGGGTTAGGTCTGGGTTAGGTCTGGGTTAGGTCTGGGTTAGGTCTGGGTTAGGTCTGGGTTAGGTCTGGGTTAGGTCTGGGTTAGGTCTGGGTTAGGTCTGGGTTAGGTCTGGGTTAGGTCTGGGTTAGGTCTGGGTTAGGTCTGGGTTAGGTCTGGGTTAGGTCTGGGTTAGGTCTGGGTTAGGTCTGGGTTAGGTCTGGGTTAGGTCTGGGTTAGGTCTGGGTTAGGTCTGGGTTAGGTCTGGGTTAGGTCTGGGTTAGGTCTGGGTTAGGTCTGGGTTAGGTCTGGGTTAGGTCTGGGTTAGGTCTGGGTTAGGTCTGGGTTAGGTCTGGGTTAGGTCTGGGTTAGGTCTGGGTTAGGTCTGGGTTAGGTCTGGGTTAGGTCTGGGTTAGGTCTGGGTTAGGTCTGGGTTAGGTCTGGGTTAGGTCTGGGTTAGGTCTGGGTTAGGTCTGGGTTAGGTCTGGGTTAGGTCTGGGTTAGGTCTGGGTTAGGTCTGGGTTAGGTCTGGGTTAGGTCTGGGTTAGGTCTGGGTTAGGTCTGGGTTAGGTCTGGGTTAGGTCTGGGTTAGGTCTGGGTTAGGTCTGGGTTAGGTCTGGGTTAGGTCTGGGTTAGGTCTGGGTTAGGTCTGGGTTAGGTCTGGGTTAGGTCTGGGTTAGGTCTGGGTTAGGTCTGGGTTAGGTCTGGGTTAGGTCTGGGTTAGGTCTGGGTTAGGTCTGGGTTAGGTCTGGGTTAGGTCTGGGTTAGGTCTGGGTTAGGTCTGGGTTAGGTCTGGGTTAGGTCTGGGTTAGGTCTGGGTTAGGTCTGGGTTAGGTCTGGGTTAGGTCTGGGTTAGGTCTGGGTTAGGTCTGGGTTAGGTCTGGGTTAGGTCTGGGTTAGGTCTGGGTTAGGTCTGGGTTAGGTCTGGGTTAGGTCTGGGTTAGGTCTGGGTTAGGTCTGGGTTAGGTCTGGGTTAGGTCTGGGTTAGGTCTGGGTTAGGTCTGGGTTAGGTCTGGGTTAGGTCTGGGTTAGGTCTGGGTTAGGTCTGGGTTAGGTCTGGGTTAGGTCTGGGTTAGGTCTGGGTTAGGTCTGGGTTAGGTCTGGGTTAGGTCTGGGTTAGGTCTGGGTTAGGTCTGGGTTAGGTCTGGGTTAGGTCTGGGTTAGGTCTGGGTTAGGTCTGGGTTAGGTCTGGGTTAGGTCTGGGTTAGGTCTGGGTTAGGTCTGGGTTAGGTCTGGGTTAGGTCTGGGTTAGGTCTGGGTTAGGTCTGGGTTAGGTCTGGGTTAGGTCTGGGTTAGGTCTGGGTTAGGTCTGGGTTAGGTCTGGGTTAGGTCTGGGTTAGGTCTGGGTTAGGTCTGGGTTAGGTCTGGGTTAGGTCTGGGTTAGGTCTGGGTTAGGTCTGGGTTAGGTCTGGGTTAGGTCTGGGTTAGGTCTGGGTTAGGTCTGGGTTAGGTCTGGGTTAGGTCTGGGTTAGGTCTGGGTTAGGTCTGGGTTAGGTCTGGGTTAGGTCTGGGTTAGGTCTGGGTTAGGTCTGGGTTAGGTCTGGGTTAGGTCTGGGTTAGGTCTGGGTTAGGTCTGGGTTAGGTCTGGGTTAGGTCTGGGTTAGGTCTGGGTTAGGTCTGGGTTAGGTCTGGGTTAGGTCTGGGTTAGGTCTGGGTTAGGTCTGGGTTAGGTCTGGGTTAGGTCTGGGTTAGGTCTGGGTTAGGTCTGGGTTAGGTCTGGGTTAGGTCTGGGTTAGGTCTGGGTTAGGTCTGGGTTAGGTCTGGGTTAGGTCTGGGTTAGGTCTGGGTTAGGTCTGGGTTAGGTCTGGGTTAGGTCTGGGTTAGGTCTGGGTTAGGTCTGGGTTAGGTCTGGGTTAGGTCTGGGTTAGGTCTGGGTTAGGTCTGGGTTAGGTCTGGGTTAGGTCTGGGTTAGGTCTGGGTTAGGTCTGGGTTAGGTCTGGGTTAGGTCTGGGTTAGGTCTGGGTTAGGTCTGGGTTAGGTCTGGGTTAGGTCTGGGTTAGGTCTGGGTTAGGTCTGGGTTAGGTCTGGGTTAGGTCTGGGTTAGGTCTGGGTTAGGTCTGGGTTAGGTCTGGGTTAGGTCTGGGTTAGGTCTGGGTTAGGTCTGGGTTAGGTCTGGGTTAGGTCTGGGTTAGGTCTGGGTTAGGTCTGGGTTAGGTCTGGGTTAGGTCTGGGTTAGGTCTGGGTTAGGTCTGGGTTAGGTCTGGGTTAGGTCTGGGTTAGGTCTGGGTTAGGTCTGGGTTAGGTCTGGGTTAGGTCTGGGTTAGGTCTGGGTTAGGTCTGGGTTAGGTCTGGGTTAGGTCTGGGTTAGGTCTGGGTTAGGTCTGGGTTAGGTCTGGGTTAGGTCTGGGTTAGGTCTGGGTTAGGTCTGGGTTAGGTCTGGGTTAGGTCTGGGTTAGGTCTGGGTTAGGTCTGGGTTAGGTCTGGGTTAGGTCTGGGTTAGGTCTGGGTTAGGTCTGGGTTAGGTCTGGGTTAGGTCTGGGTTAGGTCTGGGTTAGGTCTGGGTTAGGTCTGGGTTAGGTCTGGGTTAGGTCTGGGTTAGGTCTGGGTTAGGTCTGGGTTAGGTCTGGGTTAGGTCTGGGTTAGGTCTGGGTTAGGTCTGGGTTAGGTCTGGGTTAGGTCTGGGTTAGGTCTGGGTTAGGTCTGGGTTAGGTCTGGGTTAGGTCTGGGTTAGGTCTGGGTTAGGTCTGGGTTAGGTCTGGGTTAGGTCTGGGTTAGGTCTGGGTTAGGTCTGGGTTAGGTCTGGGTTAGGTCTGGGTTAGGTCTGGGTTAGGTCTGGGTTAGGTCTGGGTTAGGTCTGGGTTAGGTCTGGGTTAGGTCTGGGTTAGGTCTGGGTTAGGTCTGGGTTAGGTCTGGGTTAGGTCTGGGTTAGGTCTGGGTTAGGTCTGGGTTAGGTCTGGGTTAGGTCTGGGTTAGGTCTGGGTTAGGTCTGGGTTAGGTCTGGGTTAGGTCTGGGTTAGGTCTGGGTTAGGTCTGGGTTAGGTCTGGGTTAGGTCTGGGTTAGGTCTGGGTTAGGTCTGGGTTAGGTCTGGGTTAGGTCTGGGTTAGGTCTGGGTTAGGTCTGGGTTAGGTCTGGGTTAGGTCTGGGTTAGGTCTGGGTTAGGTCTGGGTTAGGTCTGGGTTAGGTCTGGGTTAGGTCTGGGTTAGGTCTGGGTTAGGTCTGGGTTAGGTCTGGGTTAGGTCTGGGTTAGGTCTGGGTTAGGTCTGGGTTAGGTCTGGGTTAGGTCTGGGTTAGGTCTGGGTTAGGTCTGGGTTAGGTCTGGGTTAGGTCTGGGTTAGGTCTGGGTTAGGTCTGGGTTAGGTCTGGGTTAGGTCTGGGTTAGGTCTGGGTTAGGTCTGGGTTAGGTCTGGGTTAGGTCTGGGTTAGGTCTGGGTTAGGTCTGGGTTAGGTCTGGGTTAGGTCTGGGTTAGGTCTGGGTTAGGTCTGGGTTAGGTCTGGGTTAGGTCTGGGTTAGGTCTGGGTTAGGTCTGGGTTAGGTCTGGGTTAGGTCTGGGTTAGGTCTGGGTTAGGTCTGGGTTAGGTCTGGGTTAGGTCTGGGTTAGGTCTGGGTTAGGTCTGGGTTAGGTCTGGGTTAGGTCTGGGTTAGGTCTGGGTTAGGTCTGGGTTAGGTCTGGGTTAGGTCTGGGTTAGGTCTGGGTTAGGTCTGGGTTAGGTCTGGGTTAGGTCTGGGTTAGGTCTGGGTTAGGTCTGGGTTAGGTCTGGGTTAGGTCTGGGTTAGGTCTGGGTTAGGTCTGGGTTAGGTCTGGGTTAGGTCTGGGTTAGGTCTGGGTTAGGTCTGGGTTAGGTCTGGGTTAGGTCTGGGTTAGGTCTGGGTTAGGTCTGGGTTAGGTCTGGGTTAGGTCTGGGTTAGGTCTGGGTTAGGTCTGGGTTAGGTCTGGGTTAGGTCTGGGTTAGGTCTGGGTTAGGTCTGGGTTAGGTCTGGGTTAGGTCTGGGTTAGGTCTGGGTTAGGTCTGGGTTAGGTCTGGGTTAGGTCTGGGTTAGGTCTGGGTTAGGTCTGGGTTAGGTCTGGGTTAGGTCTGGGTTAGGTCTGGGTTAGGTCTGGGTTAGGTCTGGGTTAGGTCTGGGTTAGGTCTGGGTTAGGTCTGGGTTAGGTCTGGGTTAGGTCTGGGTTAGGTCTGGGTTAGGTCTGGGTTAGGTCTGGGTTAGGTCTGGGTTAGGTCTGGGTTAGGTCTGGGTTAGGTCTGGGTTAGGTCTGGGTTAGGTCTGGGTTAGGTCTGGGTTAGGTCTGGGTTAGGTCTGGGTTAGGTCTGGGTTAGGTCTGGGTTAGGTCTGGGTTAGGTCTGGGTTAGGTCTGGGTTAGGTCTGGGTTAGGTCTGGGTTAGGTCTGGGTTAGGTCTGGGTTAGGTCTGGGTTAGGTCTGGGTTAGGTCTGGGTTAGGTCTGGGTTAGGTCTGGGTTAGGTCTGGGTTAGGTCTGGGTTAGGTCTGGGTTAGGTCTGGGTTAGGTCTGGGTTAGGTCTGGGTTAGGTCTGGGTTAGGTCTGGGTTAGGTCTGGGTTAGGTCTGGGTTAGGTCTGGGTTAGGTCTGGGTTAGGTCTGGGTTAGGTCTGGGTTAGGTCTGGGTTAGGTCTGGGTTAGGTCTGGGTTAGGTCTGGGTTAGGTCTGGGTTAGGTCTGGGTTAGGTCTGGGTTAGGTCTGGGTTAGGTCTGGGTTAGGTCTGGGTTAGGTCTGGGTTAGGTCTGGGTTAGGTCTGGGTTAGGTCTGGGTTAGGTCTGGGTTAGGTCTGGGTTAGGTCTGGGTTAGGTCTGGGTTAGGTCTGGGTTAGGTCTGGGTTAGGTCTGGGTTAGGTCTGGGTTAGGTCTGGGTTAGGTCTGGGTTAGGTCTGGGTTAGGTCTGGGTTAGGTCTGGGTTAGGTCTGGGTTAGGTCTGGGTTAGGTCTGGGTTAGGTCTGGGTTAGGTCTGGGTTAGGTCTGGGTTAGGTCTGGGTTAGGTCTGGGTTAGGTCTGGGTTAGGTCTGGGTTAGGTCTGGGTTAGGTCTGGGTTAGGTCTGGGTTAGGTCTGGGTTAGGTCTGGGTTAGGTCTGGGTTAGGTCTGGGTTAGGTCTGGGTTAGGTCTGGGTTAGGTCTGGGTTAGGTCTGGGTTAGGTCTGGGTTAGGTCTGGGTTAGGTCTGGGTTAGGTCTGGGTTAGGTCTGGGTTAGGTCTGGGTTAGGTCTGGGTTAGGTCTGGGTTAGGTCTGGGTTAGGTCTGGGTTAGGTCTGGGTTAGGTCTGGGTTAGGTCTGGGTTAGGTCTGGGTTAGGTCTGGGTTAGGTCTGGGTTAGGTCTGGGTTAGGTCTGGGTTAGGTCTGGGTTAGGTCTGGGTTAGGTCTGGGTTAGGTCTGGGTTAGGTCTGGGTTAGGTCTGGGTTAGGTCTGGGTTAGGTCTGGGTTAGGTCTGGGTTAGGTCTGGGTTAGGTCTGGGTTAGGTCTGGGTTAGGTCTGGGTTAGGTCTGGGTTAGGTCTGGGTTAGGTCTGGGTTAGGTCTGGGTTAGGTCTGGGTTAGGTCTGGGTTAGGTCTGGGTTAGGTCTGGGTTAGGTCTGGGTTAGGTCTGGGTTAGGTCTGGGTTAGGTCTGGGTTAGGTCTGGGTTAGGTCTGGGTTAGGTCTGGGTTAGGTCTGGGTTAGGTCTGGGTTAGGTCTGGGTTAGGTCTGGGTTAGGTCTGGGTTAGGTCTGGGTTAGGTCTGGGTTAGGTCTGGGTTAGGTCTGGGTTAGGTCTGGGTTAGGTCTGGGTTAGGTCTGGGTTAGGTCTGGGTTAGGTCTGGGTTAGGTCTGGGTTAGGTCTGGGTTAGGTCTGGGTTAGGTCTGGGTTAGGTCTGGGTTAGGTCTGGGTTAGGTCTGGGTTAGGTCTGGGTTAGGTCTGGGTTAGGTCTGGGTTAGGTCTGGGTTAGGTCTGGGTTAGGTCTGGGTTAGGTCTGGGTTAGGTCTGGGTTAGGTCTGGGTTAGGTCTGGGTTAGGTCTGGGTTAGGTCTGGGTTAGGTCTGGGTTAGGTCTGGGTTAGGTCTGGGTTAGGTCTGGGTTAGGTCTGGGTTAGGTCTGGGTTAGGTCTGGGTTAGGTCTGGGTTAGGTCTGGGTTAGGTCTGGGTTAGGTCTGGGTTAGGTCTGGGTTAGGTCTGGGTTAGGTCTGGGTTAGGTCTGGGTTAGGTCTGGGTTAGGTCTGGGTTAGGTCTGGGTTAGGTCTGGGTTAGGTCTGGGTTAGGTCTGGGTTAGGTCTGGGTTAGGTCTGGGTTAGGTCTGGGTTAGGTCTGGGTTAGGTCTGGGTTAGGTCTGGGTTAGGTCTGGGTTAGGTCTGGGTTAGGTCTGGGTTAGGTCTGGGTTAGGTCTGGGTTAGGTCTGGGTTAGGTCTGGGTTAGGTCTGGGTTAGGTCTGGGTTAGGTCTGGGTTAGGTCTGGGTTAGGTCTGGGTTAGGTCTGGGTTAGGTCTGGGTTAGGTCTGGGTTAGGTCTGGGTTAGGTCTGGGTTAGGTCTGGGTTAGGTCTGGGTTAGGTCTGGGTTAGGTCTGGGTTAGGTCTGGGTTAGGTCTGGGTTAGGTCTGGGTTAGGTCTGGGTTAGGTCTGGGTTAGGTCTGGGTTAGGTCTGGGTTAGGTCTGGGTTAGGTCTGGGTTAGGTCTGGGTTAGGTCTGGGTTAGGTCTGGGTTAGGTCTGGGTTAGGTCTGGGTTAGGTCTGGGTTAGGTCTGGGTTAGGTCTGGGTTAGGTCTGGGTTAGGTCTGGGTTAGGTCTGGGTTAGGTCTGGGTTAGGTCTGGGTTAGGTCTGGGTTAGGTCTGGGTTAGGTCTGGGTTAGGTCTGGGTTAGGTCTGGGTTAGGTCTGGGTTAGGTCTGGGTTAGGTCTGGGTTAGGTCTGGGTTAGGTCTGGGTTAGGTCTGGGTTAGGTCTGGGTTAGGTCTGGGTTAGGTCTGGGTTAGGTCTGGGTTAGGTCTGGGTTAGGTCTGGGTTAGGTCTGGGTTAGGTCTGGGTTAGGTCTGGGTTAGGTCTGGGTTAGGTCTGGGTTAGGTCTGGGTTAGGTCTGGGTTAGGTCTGGGTTAGGTCTGGGTTAGGTCTGGGTTAGGTCTGGGTTAGGTCTGGGTTAGGTCTGGGTTAGGTCTGGGTTAGGTCTGGGTTAGGTCTGGGTTAGGTCTGGGTTAGGTCTGGGTTAGGTCTGGGTTAGGTCTGGGTTAGGTCTGGGTTAGGTCTGGGTTAGGTCTGGGTTAGGTCTGGGTTAGGTCTGGGTTAGGTCTGGGTTAGGTCTGGGTTAGGTCTGGGTTAGGTCTGGGTTAGGTCTGGGTTAGGTCTGGGTTAGGTCTGGGTTAGGTCTGGGTTAGGTCTGGGTTAGGTCTGGGTTAGGTCTGGGTTAGGTCTGGGTTAGGTCTGGGTTAGGTCTGGGTTAGGTCTGGGTTAGGTCTGGGTTAGGTCTGGGTTAGGTCTGGGTTAGGTCTGGGTTAGGTCTGGGTTAGGTCTGGGTTAGGTCTGGGTTAGGTCTGGGTTAGGTCTGGGTTAGGTCTGGGTTAGGTCTGGGTTAGGTCTGGGTTAGGTCTGGGTTAGGTCTGGGTTAGGTCTGGGTTAGGTCTGGGTTAGGTCTGGGTTAGGTCTGGGTTAGGTCTGGGTTAGGTCTGGGTTAGGTCTGGGTTAGGTCTGGGTTAGGTCTGGGTTAGGTCTGGGTTAGGTCTGGGTTAGGTCTGGGTTAGGTCTGGGTTAGGTCTGGGTTAGGTCTGGGTTAGGTCTGGGTTAGGTCTGGGTTAGGTCTGGGTTAGGTCTGGGTTAGGTCTGGGTTAGGTCTGGGTTAGGTCTGGGTTAGGTCTGGGTTAGGTCTGGGTTAGGTCTGGGTTAGGTCTGGGTTAGGTCTGGGTTAGGTCTGGGTTAGGTCTGGGTTAGGTCTGGGTTAGGTCTGGGTTAGGTCTGGGTTAGGTCTGGGTTAGGTCTGGGTTAGGTCTGGGTTAGGTCTGGGTTAGGTCTGGGTTAGGTCTGGGTTAGGTCTGGGTTAGGTCTGGGTTAGGTCTGGGTTAGGTCTGGGTTAGGTCTGGGTTAGGTCTGGGTTAGGTCTGGGTTAGGTCTGGGTTAGGTCTGGGTTAGGTCTGGGTTAGGTCTGGGTTAGGTCTGGGTTAGGTCTGGGTTAGGTCTGGGTTAGGTCTGGGTTAGGTCTGGGTTAGGTCTGGGTTAGGTCTGGGTTAGGTCTGGGTTAGGTCTGGGTTAGGTCTGGGTTAGGTCTGGGTTAGGTCTGGGTTAGGTCTGGGTTAGGTCTGGGTTAGGTCTGGGTTAGGTCTGGGTTAGGTCTGGGTTAGGTCTGGGTTAGGTCTGGGTTAGGTCTGGGTTAGGTCTGGGTTAGGTCTGGGTTAGGTCTGGGTTAGGTCTGGGTTAGGTCTGGGTTAGGTCTGGGTTAGGTCTGGGTTAGGTCTGGGTTAGGTCTGGGTTAGGTCTGGGTTAGGTCTGGGTTAGGTCTGGGTTAGGTCTGGGTTAGGTCTGGGTTAGGTCTGGGTTAGGTCTGGGTTAGGTCTGGGTTAGGTCTGGGTTAGGTCTGGGTTAGGTCTGGGTTAGGTCTGGGTTAGGTCTGGGTTAGGTCTGGGTTAGGTCTGGGTTAGGTCTGGGTTAGGTCTGGGTTAGGTCTGGGTTAGGTCTGGGTTAGGTCTGGGTTAGGTCTGGGTTAGGTCTGGGTTAGGTCTGGGTTAGGTCTGGGTTAGGTCTGGGTTAGGTCTGGGTTAGGTCTGGGTTAGGTCTGGGTTAGGTCTGGGTTAGGTCTGGGTTAGGTCTGGGTTAGGTCTGGGTTAGGTCTGGGTTAGGTCTGGGTTAGGTCTGGGTTAGGTCTGGGTTAGGTCTGGGTTAGGTCTGGGTTAGGTCTGGGTTAGGTCTGGGTTAGGTCTGGGTTAGGTCTGGGTTAGGTCTGGGTTAGGTCTGGGTTAGGTCTGGGTTAGGTCTGGGTTAGGTCTGGGTTAGGTCTGGGTTAGGTCTGGGTTAGGTCTGGGTTAGGTCTGGGTTAGGTCTGGGTTAGGTCTGGGTTAGGTCTGGGTTAGGTCTGGGTTAGGTCTGGGTTAGGTCTGGGTTAGGTCTGGGTTAGGTCTGGGTTAGGTCTGGGTTAGGTCTGGGTTAGGTCTGGGTTAGGTCTGGGTTAGGTCTGGGTTAGGTCTGGGTTAGGTCTGGGTTAGGTCTGGGTTAGGTCTGGGTTAGGTCTGGGTTAGGTCTGGGTTAGGTCTGGGTTAGGTCTGGGTTAGGTCTGGGTTAGGTCTGGGTTAGGTCTGGGTTAGGTCTGGGTTAGGTCTGGGTTAGGTCTGGGTTAGGTCTGGGTTAGGTCTGGGTTAGGTCTGGGTTAGGTCTGGGTTAGGTCTGGGTTAGGTCTGGGTTAGGTCTGGGTTAGGTCTGGGTTAGGTCTGGGTTAGGTCTGGGTTAGGTCTGGGTTAGGTCTGGGTTAGGTCTGGGTTAGGTCTGGGTTAGGTCTGGGTTAGGTCTGGGTTAGGTCTGGGTTAGGTCTGGGTTAGGTCTGGGTTAGGTCTGGGTTAGGTCTGGGTTAGGTCTGGGTTAGGTCTGGGTTAGGTCTGGGTTAGGTCTGGGTTAGGTCTGGGTTAGGTCTGGGTTAGGTCTGGGTTAGGTCTGGGTTAGGTCTGGGTTAGGTCTGGGTTAGGTCTGGGTTAGGTCTGGGTTAGGTCTGGGTTAGGTCTGGGTTAGGTCTGGGTTAGGTCTGGGTTAGGTCTGGGTTAGGTCTGGGTTAGGTCTGGGTTAGGTCTGGGTTAGGTCTGGGTTAGGTCTGGGTTAGGTCTGGGTTAGGTCTGGGTTAGGTCTGGGTTAGGTCTGGGTTAGGTCTGGGTTAGGTCTGGGTTAGGTCTGGGTTAGGTCTGGGTTAGGTCTGGGTTAGGTCTGGGTTAGGTCTGGGTTAGGTCTGGGTTAGGTCTGGGTTAGGTCTGGGTTAGGTCTGGGTTAGGTCTGGGTTAGGTCTGGGTTAGGTCTGGGTTAGGTCTGGGTTAGGTCTGGGTTAGGTCTGGGTTAGGTCTGGGTTAGGTCTGGGTTAGGTCTGGGTTAGGTCTGGGTTAGGTCTGGGTTAGGTCTGGGTTAGGTCTGGGTTAGGTCTGGGTTAGGTCTGGGTTAGGTCTGGGTTAGGTCTGGGTTAGGTCTGGGTTAGGTCTGGGTTAGGTCTGGGTTAGGTCTGGGTTAGGTCTGGGTTAGGTCTGGGTTAGGTCTGGGTTAGGTCTGGGTTAGGTCTGGGTTAGGTCTGGGTTAGGTCTGGGTTAGGTCTGGGTTAGGTCTGGGTTAGGTCTGGGTTAGGTCTGGGTTAGGTCTGGGTTAGGTCTGGGTTAGGTCTGGGTTAGGTCTGGGTTAGGTCTGGGTTAGGTCTGGGTTAGGTCTGGGTTAGGTCTGGGTTAGGTCTGGGTTAGGTCTGGGTTAGGTCTGGGTTAGGTCTGGGTTAGGTCTGGGTTAGGTCTGGGTTAGGTCTGGGTTAGGTCTGGGTTAGGTCTGGGTTAGGTCTGGGTTAGGTCTGGGTTAGGTCTGGGTTAGGTCTGGGTTAGGTCTGGGTTAGGTCTGGGTTAGGTCTGGGTTAGGTCTGGGTTAGGTCTGGGTTAGGTCTGGGTTAGGTCTGGGTTAGGTCTGGGTTAGGTCTGGGTTAGGTCTGGGTTAGGTCTGGGTTAGGTCTGGGTTAGGTCTGGGTTAGGTCTGGGTTAGGTCTGGGTTAGGTCTGGGTTAGGTCTGGGTTAGGTCTGGGTTAGGTCTGGGTTAGGTCTGGGTTAGGTCTGGGTTAGGTCTGGGTTAGGTCTGGGTTAGGTCTGGGTTAGGTCTGGGTTAGGTCTGGGTTAGGTCTGGGTTAGGTCTGGGTTAGGTCTGGGTTAGGTCTGGGTTAGGTCTGGGTTAGGTCTGGGTTAGGTCTGGGTTAGGTCTGGGTTAGGTCTGGGTTAGGTCTGGGTTAGGTCTGGGTTAGGTCTGGGTTAGGTCTGGGTTAGGTCTGGGTTAGGTCTGGGTTAGGTCTGGGTTAGGTCTGGGTTAGGTCTGGGTTAGGTCTGGGTTAGGTCTGGGTTAGGTCTGGGTTAGGTCTGGGTTAGGTCTGGGTTAGGTCTGGGTTAGGTCTGGGTTAGGTCTGGGTTAGGTCTGGGTTAGGTCTGGGTTAGGTCTGGGTTAGGTCTGGGTTAGGTCTGGGTTAGGTCTGGGTTAGGTCTGGGTTAGGTCTGGGTTAGGTCTGGGTTAGGTCTGGGTTAGGTCTGGGTTAGGTCTGGGTTAGGTCTGGGTTAGGTCTGGGTTAGGTCTGGGTTAGGTCTGGGTTAGGTCTGGGTTAGGTCTGGGTTAGGTCTGGGTTAGGTCTGGGTTAGGTCTGGGTTAGGTCTGGGTTAGGTCTGGGTTAGGTCTGGGTTAGGTCTGGGTTAGGTCTGGGTTAGGTCTGGGTTAGGTCTGGGTTAGGTCTGGGTTAGGTCTGGGTTAGGTCTGGGTTAGGTCTGGGTTAGGTCTGGGTTAGGTCTGGGTTAGGTCTGGGTTAGGTCTGGGTTAGGTCTGGGTTAGGTCTGGGTTAGGTCTGGGTTAGGTCTGGGTTAGGTCTGGGTTAGGTCTGGGTTAGGTCTGGGTTAGGTCTGGGTTAGGTCTGGGTTAGGTCTGGGTTAGGTCTGGGTTAGGTCTGGGTTAGGTCTGGGTTAGGTCTGGGTTAGGTCTGGGTTAGGTCTGGGTTAGGTCTGGGTTAGGTCTGGGTTAGGTCTGGGTTAGGTCTGGGTTAGGTCTGGGTTAGGTCTGGGTTAGGTCTGGGTTAGGTCTGGGTTAGGTCTGGGTTAGGTCTGGGTTAGGTCTGGGTTAGGTCTGGGTTAGGTCTGGGTTAGGTCTGGGTTAGGTCTGGGTTAGGTCTGGGTTAGGTCTGGGTTAGGTCTGGGTTAGGTCTGGGTTAGGTCTGGGTTAGGTCTGGGTTAGGTCTGGGTTAGGTCTGGGTTAGGTCTGGGTTAGGTCTGGGTTAGGTCTGGGTTAGGTCTGGGTTAGGTCTGGGTTAGGTCTGGGTTAGGTCTGGGTTAGGTCTGGGTTAGGTCTGGGTTAGGTCTGGGTTAGGTCTGGGTTAGGTCTGGGTTAGGTCTGGGTTAGGTCTGGGTTAGGTCTGGGTTAGGTCTGGGTTAGGTCTGGGTTAGGTCTGGGTTAGGTCTGGGTTAGGTCTGGGTTAGGTCTGGGTTAGGTCTGGGTTAGGTCTGGGTTAGGTCTGGGTTAGGTCTGGGTTAGGTCTGGGTTAGGTCTGGGTTAGGTCTGGGTTAGGTCTGGGTTAGGTCTGGGTTAGGTCTGGGTTAGGTCTGGGTTAGGTCTGGGTTAGGTCTGGGTTAGGTCTGGGTTAGGTCTGGGTTAGGTCTGGGTTAGGTCTGGGTTAGGTCTGGGTTAGGTCTGGGTTAGGTCTGGGTTAGGTCTGGGTTAGGTCTGGGTTAGGTCTGGGTTAGGTCTGGGTTAGGTCTGGGTTAGGTCTGGGTTAGGTCTGGGTTAGGTCTGGGTTAGGTCTGGGTTAGGTCTGGGTTAGGTCTGGGTTAGGTCTGGGTTAGGTCTGGGTTAGGTCTGGGTTAGGTCTGGGTTAGGTCTGGGTTAGGTCTGGGTTAGGTCTGGGTTAGGTCTGGGTTAGGTCTGGGTTAGGTCTGGGTTAGGTCTGGGTTAGGTCTGGGTTAGGTCTGGGTTAGGTCTGGGTTAGGTCTGGGTTAGGTCTGGGTTAGGTCTGGGTTAGGTCTGGGTTAGGTCTGGGTTAGGTCTGGGTTAGGTCTGGGTTAGGTCTGGGTTAGGTCTGGGTTAGGTCTGGGTTAGGTCTGGGTTAGGTCTGGGTTAGGTCTGGGTTAGGTCTGGGTTAGGTCTGGGTTAGGTCTGGGTTAGGTCTGGGTTAGGTCTGGGTTAGGTCTGGGTTAGGTCTGGGTTAGGTCTGGGTTAGGTCTGGGTTAGGTCTGGGTTAGGTCTGGGTTAGGTCTGGGTTAGGTCTGGGTTAGGTCTGGGTTAGGTCTGGGTTAGGTCTGGGTTAGGTCTGGGTTAGGTCTGGGTTAGGTCTGGGTTAGGTCTGGGTTAGGTCTGGGTTAGGTCTGGGTTAGGTCTGGGTTAGGTCTGGGTTAGGTCTGGGTTAGGTCTGGGTTAGGTCTGGGTTAGGTCTGGGTTAGGTCTGGGTTAGGTCTGGGTTAGGTCTGGGTTAGGTCTGGGTTAGGTCTGGGTTAGGTCTGGGTTAGGTCTGGGTTAGGTCTGGGTTAGGTCTGGGTTAGGTCTGGGTTAGGTCTGGGTTAGGTCTGGGTTAGGTCTGGGTTAGGTCTGGGTTAGGTCTGGGTTAGGTCTGGGTTAGGTCTGGGTTAGGTCTGGGTTAGGTCTGGGTTAGGTCTGGGTTAGGTCTGGGTTAGGTCTGGGTTAGGTCTGGGTTAGGTCTGGGTTAGGTCTGGGTTAGGTCTGGGTTAGGTCTGGGTTAGGTCTGGGTTAGGTCTGGGTTAGGTCTGGGTTAGGTCTGGGTTAGGTCTGGGTTAGGTCTGGGTTAGGTCTGGGTTAGGTCTGGGTTAGGTCTGGGTTAGGTCTGGGTTAGGTCTGGGTTAGGTCTGGGTTAGGTCTGGGTTAGGTCTGGGTTAGGTCTGGGTTAGGTCTGGGTTAGGTCTGGGTTAGGTCTGGGTTAGGTCTGGGTTAGGTCTGGGTTAGGTCTGGGTTAGGTCTGGGTTAGGTCTGGGTTAGGTCTGGGTTAGGTCTGGGTTAGGTCTGGGTTAGGTCTGGGTTAGGTCTGGGTTAGGTCTGGGTTAGGTCTGGGTTAGGTCTGGGTTAGGTCTGGGTTAGGTCTGGGTTAGGTCTGGGTTAGGTCTGGGTTAGGTCTGGGTTAGGTCTGGGTTAGGTCTGGGTTAGGTCTGGGTTAGGTCTGGGTTAGGTCTGGGTTAGGTCTGGGTTAGGTCTGGGTTAGGTCTGGGTTAGGTCTGGGTTAGGTCTGGGTTAGGTCTGGGTTAGGTCTGGGTTAGGTCTGGGTTAGGTCTGGGTTAGGTCTGGGTTAGGTCTGGGTTAGGTCTGGGTTAGGTCTGGGTTAGGTCTGGGTTAGGTCTGGGTTAGGTCTGGGTTAGGTCTGGGTTAGGTCTGGGTTAGGTCTGGGTTAGGTCTGGGTTAGGTCTGGGTTAGGTCTGGGTTAGGTCTGGGTTAGGTCTGGGTTAGGTCTGGGTTAGGTCTGGGTTAGGTCTGGGTTAGGTCTGGGTTAGGTCTGGGTTAGGTCTGGGTTAGGTCTGGGTTAGGTCTGGGTTAGGTCTGGGTTAGGTCTGGGTTAGGTCTGGGTTAGGTCTGGGTTAGGTCTGGGTTAGGTCTGGGTTAGGTCTGGGTTAGGTCTGGGTTAGGTCTGGGTTAGGTCTGGGTTAGGTCTGGGTTAGGTCTGGGTTAGGTCTGGGTTAGGTCTGGGTTAGGTCTGGGTTAGGTCTGGGTTAGGTCTGGGTTAGGTCTGGGTTAGGTCTGGGTTAGGTCTGGGTTAGGTCTGGGTTAGGTCTGGGTTAGGTCTGGGTTAGGTCTGGGTTAGGTCTGGGTTAGGTCTGGGTTAGGTCTGGGTTAGGTCTGGGTTAGGTCTGGGTTAGGTCTGGGTTAGGTCTGGGTTAGGTCTGGGTTAGGTCTGGGTTAGGTCTGGGTTAGGTCTGGGTTAGGTCTGGGTTAGGTCTGGGTTAGGTCTGGGTTAGGTCTGGGTTAGGTCTGGGTTAGGTCTGGGTTAGGTCTGGGTTAGGTCTGGGTTAGGTCTGGGTTAGGTCTGGGTTAGGTCTGGGTTAGGTCTGGGTTAGGTCTGGGTTAGGTCTGGGTTAGGTCTGGGTTAGGTCTGGGTTAGGTCTGGGTTAGGTCTGGGTTAGGTCTGGGTTAGGTCTGGGTTAGGTCTGGGTTAGGTCTGGGTTAGGTCTGGGTTAGGTCTGGGTTAGGTCTGGGTTAGGTCTGGGTTAGGTCTGGGTTAGGTCTGGGTTAGGTCTGGGTTAGGTCTGGGTTAGGTCTGGGTTAGGTCTGGGTTAGGTCTGGGTTAGGTCTGGGTTAGGTCTGGGTTAGGTCTGGGTTAGGTCTGGGTTAGGTCTGGGTTAGGTCTGGGTTAGGTCTGGGTTAGGTCTGGGTTAGGTCTGGGTTAGGTCTGGGTTAGGTCTGGGTTAGGTCTGGGTTAGGTCTGGGTTAGGTCTGGGTTAGGTCTGGGTTAGGTCTGGGTTAGGTCTGGGTTAGGTCTGGGTTAGGTCTGGGTTAGGTCTGGGTTAGGTCTGGGTTAGGTCTGGGTTAGGTCTGGGTTAGGTCTGGGTTAGGTCTGGGTTAGGTCTGGGTTAGGTCTGGGTTAGGTCTGGGTTAGGTCTGGGTTAGGTCTGGGTTAGGTCTGGGTTAGGTCTGGGTTAGGTCTGGGTTAGGTCTGGGTTAGGTCTGGGTTAGGTCTGGGTTAGGTCTGGGTTAGGTCTGGGTTAGGTCTGGGTTAGGTCTGGGTTAGGTCTGGGTTAGGTCTGGGTTAGGTCTGGGTTAGGTCTGGGTTAGGTCTGGGTTAGGTCTGGGTTAGGTCTGGGTTAGGTCTGGGTTAGGTCTGGGTTAGGTCTGGGTTAGGTCTGGGTTAGGTCTGGGTTAGGTCTGGGTTAGGTCTGGGTTAGGTCTGGGTTAGGTCTGGGTTAGGTCTGGGTTAGGTCTGGGTTAGGTCTGGGTTAGGTCTGGGTTAGGTCTGGGTTAGGTCTGGGTTAGGTCTGGGTTAGGTCTGGGTTAGGTCTGGGTTAGGTCTGGGTTAGGTCTGGGTTAGGTCTGGGTTAGGTCTGGGTTAGGTCTGGGTTAGGTCTGGGTTAGGTCTGGGTTAGGTCTGGGTTAGGTCTGGGTTAGGTCTGGGTTAGGTCTGGGTTAGGTCTGGGTTAGGTCTGGGTTAGGTCTGGGTTAGGTCTGGGTTAGGTCTGGGTTAGGTCTGGGTTAGGTCTGGGTTAGGTCTGGGTTAGGTCTGGGTTAGGTCTGGGTTAGGTCTGGGTTAGGTCTGGGTTAGGTCTGGGTTAGGTCTGGGTTAGGTCTGGGTTAGGTCTGGGTTAGGTCTGGGTTAGGTCTGGGTTAGGTCTGGGTTAGGTCTGGGTTAGGTCTGGGTTAGGTCTGGGTTAGGTCTGGGTTAGGTCTGGGTTAGGTCTGGGTTAGGTCTGGGTTAGGTCTGGGTTAGGTCTGGGTTAGGTCTGGGTTAGGTCTGGGTTAGGTCTGGGTTAGGTCTGGGTTAGGTCTGGGTTAGGTCTGGGTTAGGTCTGGGTTAGGTCTGGGTTAGGTCTGGGTTAGGTCTGGGTTAGGTCTGGGTTAGGTCTGGGTTAGGTCTGGGTTAGGTCTGGGTTAGGTCTGGGTTAGGTCTGGGTTAGGTCTGGGTTAGGTCTGGGTTAGGTCTGGGTTAGGTCTGGGTTAGGTCTGGGTTAGGTCTGGGTTAGGTCTGGGTTAGGTCTGGGTTAGGTCTGGGTTAGGTCTGGGTTAGGTCTGGGTTAGGTCTGGGTTAGGTCTGGGTTAGGTCTGGGTTAGGTCTGGGTTAGGTCTGGGTTAGGTCTGGGTTAGGTCTGGGTTAGGTCTGGGTTAGGTCTGGGTTAGGTCTGGGTTAGGTCTGGGTTAGGTCTGGGTTAGGTCTGGGTTAGGTCTGGGTTAGGTCTGGGTTAGGTCTGGGTTAGGTCTGGGTTAGGTCTGGGTTAGGTCTGGGTTAGGTCTGGGTTAGGTCTGGGTTAGGTCTGGGTTAGGTCTGGGTTAGGTCTGGGTTAGGTCTGGGTTAGGTCTGGGTTAGGTCTGGGTTAGGTCTGGGTTAGGTCTGGGTTAGGTCTGGGTTAGGTCTGGGTTAGGTCTGGGTTAGGTCTGGGTTAGGTCTGGGTTAGGTCTGGGTTAGGTCTGGGTTAGGTCTGGGTTAGGTCTGGGTTAGGTCTGGGTTAGGTCTGGGTTAGGTCTGGGTTAGGTCTGGGTTAGGTCTGGGTTAGGTCTGGGTTAGGTCTGGGTTAGGTCTGGGTTAGGTCTGGGTTAGGTCTGGGTTAGGTCTGGGTTAGGTCTGGGTTAGGTCTGGGTTAGGTCTGGGTTAGGTCTGGGTTAGGTCTGGGTTAGGTCTGGGTTAGGTCTGGGTTAGGTCTGGGTTAGGTCTGGGTTAGGTCTGGGTTAGGTCTGGGTTAGGTCTGGGTTAGGTCTGGGTTAGGTCTGGGTTAGGTCTGGGTTAGGTCTGGGTTAGGTCTGGGTTAGGTCTGGGTTAGGTCTGGGTTAGGTCTGGGTTAGGTCTGGGTTAGGTCTGGGTTAGGTCTGGGTTAGGTCTGGGTTAGGTCTGGGTTAGGTCTGGGTTAGGTCTGGGTTAGGTCTGGGTTAGGTCTGGGTTAGGTCTGGGTTAGGTCTGGGTTAGGTCTGGGTTAGGTCTGGGTTAGGTCTGGGTTAGGTCTGGGTTAGGTCTGGGTTAGGTCTGGGTTAGGTCTGGGTTAGGTCTGGGTTAGGTCTGGGTTAGGTCTGGGTTAGGTCTGGGTTAGGTCTGGGTTAGGTCTGGGTTAGGTCTGGGTTAGGTCTGGGTTAGGTCTGGGTTAGGTCTGGGTTAGGTCTGGGTTAGGTCTGGGTTAGGTCTGGGTTAGGTCTGGGTTAGGTCTGGGTTAGGTCTGGGTTAGGTCTGGGTTAGGTCTGGGTTAGGTCTGGGTTAGGTCTGGGTTAGGTCTGGGTTAGGTCTGGGTTAGGTCTGGGTTAGGTCTGGGTTAGGTCTGGGTTAGGTCTGGGTTAGGTCTGGGTTAGGTCTGGGTTAGGTCTGGGTTAGGTCTGGGTTAGGTCTGGGTTAGGTCTGGGTTAGGTCTGGGTTAGGTCTGGGTTAGGTCTGGGTTAGGTCTGGGTTAGGTCTGGGTTAGGTCTGGGTTAGGTCTGGGTTAGGTCTGGGTTAGGTCTGGGTTAGGTCTGGGTTAGGTCTGGGTTAGGTCTGGGTTAGGTCTGGGTTAGGTCTGGGTTAGGTCTGGGTTAGGTCTGGGTTAGGTCTGGGTTAGGTCTGGGTTAGGTCTGGGTTAGGTCTGGGTTAGGTCTGGGTTAGGTCTGGGTTAGGTCTGGGTTAGGTCTGGGTTAGGTCTGGGTTAGGTCTGGGTTAGGTCTGGGTTAGGTCTGGGTTAGGTCTGGGTTAGGTCTGGGTTAGGTCTGGGTTAGGTCTGGGTTAGGTCTGGGTTAGGTCTGGGTTAGGTCTGGGTTAGGTCTGGGTTAGGTCTGGGTTAGGTCTGGGTTAGGTCTGGGTTAGGTCTGGGTTAGGTCTGGGTTAGGTCTGGGTTAGGTCTGGGTTAGGTCTGGGTTAGGTCTGGGTTAGGTCTGGGTTAGGTCTGGGTTAGGTCTGGGTTAGGTCTGGGTTAGGTCTGGGTTAGGTCTGGGTTAGGTCTGGGTTAGGTCTGGGTTAGGTCTGGGTTAGGTCTGGGTTAGGTCTGGGTTAGGTCTGGGTTAGGTCTGGGTTAGGTCTGGGTTAGGTCTGGGTTAGGTCTGGGTTAGGTCTGGGTTAGGTCTGGGTTAGGTCTGGGTTAGGTCTGGGTTAGGTCTGGGTTAGGTCTGGGTTAGGTCTGGGTTAGGTCTGGGTTAGGTCTGGGTTAGGTCTGGGTTAGGTCTGGGTTAGGTCTGGGTTAGGTCTGGGTTAGGTCTGGGTTAGGTCTGGGTTAGGTCTGGGTTAGGTCTGGGTTAGGTCTGGGTTAGGTCTGGGTTAGGTCTGGGTTAGGTCTGGGTTAGGTCTGGGTTAGGTCTGGGTTAGGTCTGGGTTAGGTCTGGGTTAGGTCTGGGTTAGGTCTGGGTTAGGTCTGGGTTAGGTCTGGGTTAGGTCTGGGTTAGGTCTGGGTTAGGTCTGGGTTAGGTCTGGGTTAGGTCTGGGTTAGGTCTGGGTTAGGTCTGGGTTAGGTCTGGGTTAGGTCTGGGTTAGGTCTGGGTTAGGTCTGGGTTAGGTCTGGGTTAGGTCTGGGTTAGGTCTGGGTTAGGTCTGGGTTAGGTCTGGGTTAGGTCTGGGTTAGGTCTGGGTTAGGTCTGGGTTAGGTCTGGGTTAGGTCTGGGTTAGGTCTGGGTTAGGTCTGGGTTAGGTCTGGGTTAGGTCTGGGTTAGGTCTGGGTTAGGTCTGGGTTAGGTCTGGGTTAGGTCTGGGTTAGGTCTGGGTTAGGTCTGGGTTAGGTCTGGGTTAGGTCTGGGTTAGGTCTGGGTTAGGTCTGGGTTAGGTCTGGGTTAGGTCTGGGTTAGGTCTGGGTTAGGTCTGGGTTAGGTCTGGGTTAGGTCTGGGTTAGGTCTGGGTTAGGTCTGGGTTAGGTCTGGGTTAGGTCTGGGTTAGGTCTGGGTTAGGTCTGGGTTAGGTCTGGGTTAGGTCTGGGTTAGGTCTGGGTTAGGTCTGGGTTAGGTCTGGGTTAGGTCTGGGTTAGGTCTGGGTTAGGTCTGGGTTAGGTCTGGGTTAGGTCTGGGTTAGGTCTGGGTTAGGTCTGGGTTAGGTCTGGGTTAGGTCTGGGTTAGGTCTGGGTTAGGTCTGGGTTAGGTCTGGGTTAGGTCTGGGTTAGGTCTGGGTTAGGTCTGGGTTAGGTCTGGGTTAGGTCTGGGTTAGGTCTGGGTTAGGTCTGGGTTAGGTCTGGGTTAGGTCTGGGTTAGGTCTGGGTTAGGTCTGGGTTAGGTCTGGGTTAGGTCTGGGTTAGGTCTGGGTTAGGTCTGGGTTAGGTCTGGGTTAGGTCTGGGTTAGGTCTGGGTTAGGTCTGGGTTAGGTCTGGGTTAGGTCTGGGTTAGGTCTGGGTTAGGTCTGGGTTAGGTCTGGGTTAGGTCTGGGTTAGGTCTGGGTTAGGTCTGGGTTAGGTCTGGGTTAGGTCTGGGTTAGGTCTGGGTTAGGTCTGGGTTAGGTCTGGGTTAGGTCTGGGTTAGGTCTGGGTTAGGTCTGGGTTAGGTCTGGGTTAGGTCTGGGTTAGGTCTGGGTTAGGTCTGGGTTAGGTCTGGGTTAGGTCTGGGTTAGGTCTGGGTTAGGTCTGGGTTAGGTCTGGGTTAGGTCTGGGTTAGGTCTGGGTTAGGTCTGGGTTAGGTCTGGGTTAGGTCTGGGTTAGGTCTGGGTTAGGTCTGGGTTAGGTCTGGGTTAGGTCTGGGTTAGGTCTGGGTTAGGTCTGGGTTAGGTCTGGGTTAGGTCTGGGTTAGGTCTGGGTTAGGTCTGGGTTAGGTCTGGGTTAGGTCTGGGTTAGGTCTGGGTTAGGTCTGGGTTAGGTCTGGGTTAGGTCTGGGTTAGGTCTGGGTTAGGTCTGGGTTAGGTCTGGGTTAGGTCTGGGTTAGGTCTGGGTTAGGTCTGGGTTAGGTCTGGGTTAGGTCTGGGTTAGGTCTGGGTTAGGTCTGGGTTAGGTCTGGGTTAGGTCTGGGTTAGGTCTGGGTTAGGTCTGGGTTAGGTCTGGGTTAGGTCTGGGTTAGGTCTGGGTTAGGTCTGGGTTAGGTCTGGGTTAGGTCTGGGTTAGGTCTGGGTTAGGTCTGGGTTAGGTCTGGGTTAGGTCTGGGTTAGGTCTGGGTTAGGTCTGGGTTAGGTCTGGGTTAGGTCTGGGTTAGGTCTGGGTTAGGTCTGGGTTAGGTCTGGGTTAGGTCTGGGTTAGGTCTGGGTTAGGTCTGGGTTAGGTCTGGGTTAGGTCTGGGTTAGGTCTGGGTTAGGTCTGGGTTAGGTCTGGGTTAGGTCTGGGTTAGGTCTGGGTTAGGTCTGGGTTAGGTCTGGGTTAGGTCTGGGTTAGGTCTGGGTTAGGTCTGGGTTAGGTCTGGGTTAGGTCTGGGTTAGGTCTGGGTTAGGTCTGGGTTAGGTCTGGGTTAGGTCTGGGTTAGGTCTGGGTTAGGTCTGGGTTAGGTCTGGGTTAGGTCTGGGTTAGGTCTGGGTTAGGTCTGGGTTAGGTCTGGGTTAGGTCTGGGTTAGGTCTGGGTTAGGTCTGGGTTAGGTCTGGGTTAGGTCTGGGTTAGGTCTGGGTTAGGTCTGGGTTAGGTCTGGGTTAGGTCTGGGTTAGGTCTGGGTTAGGTCTGGGTTAGGTCTGGGTTAGGTCTGGGTTAGGTCTGGGTTAGGTCTGGGTTAGGTCTGGGTTAGGTCTGGGTTAGGTCTGGGTTAGGTCTGGGTTAGGTCTGGGTTAGGTCTGGGTTAGGTCTGGGTTAGGTCTGGGTTAGGTCTGGGTTAGGTCTGGGTTAGGTCTGGGTTAGGTCTGGGTTAGGTCTGGGTTAGGTCTGGGTTAGGTCTGGGTTAGGTCTGGGTTAGGTCTGGGTTAGGTCTGGGTTAGGTCTGGGTTAGGTCTGGGTTAGGTCTGGGTTAGGTCTGGGTTAGGTCTGGGTTAGGTCTGGGTTAGGTCTGGGTTAGGTCTGGGTTAGGTCTGGGTTAGGTCTGGGTTAGGTCTGGGTTAGGTCTGGGTTAGGTCTGGGTTAGGTCTGGGTTAGGTCTGGGTTAGGTCTGGGTTAGGTCTGGGTTAGGTCTGGGTTAGGTCTGGGTTAGGTCTGGGTTAGGTCTGGGTTAGGTCTGGGTTAGGTCTGGGTTAGGTCTGGGTTAGGTCTGGGTTAGGTCTGGGTTAGGTCTGGGTTAGGTCTGGGTTAGGTCTGGGTTAGGTCTGGGTTAGGTCTGGGTTAGGTCTGGGTTAGGTCTGGGTTAGGTCTGGGTTAGGTCTGGGTTAGGTCTGGGTTAGGTCTGGGTTAGGTCTGGGTTAGGTCTGGGTTAGGTCTGGGTTAGGTCTGGGTTAGGTCTGGGTTAGGTCTGGGTTAGGTCTGGGTTAGGTCTGGGTTAGGTCTGGGTTAGGTCTGGGTTAGGTCTGGGTTAGGTCTGGGTTAGGTCTGGGTTAGGTCTGGGTTAGGTCTGGGTTAGGTCTGGGTTAGGTCTGGGTTAGGTCTGGGTTAGGTCTGGGTTAGGTCTGGGTTAGGTCTGGGTTAGGTCTGGGTTAGGTCTGGGTTAGGTCTGGGTTAGGTCTGGGTTAGGTCTGGGTTAGGTCTGGGTTAGGTCTGGGTTAGGTCTGGGTTAGGTCTGGGTTAGGTCTGGGTTAGGTCTGGGTTAGGTCTGGGTTAGGTCTGGGTTAGGTCTGGGTTAGGTCTGGGTTAGGTCTGGGTTAGGTCTGGGTTAGGTCTGGGTTAGGTCTGGGTTAGGTCTGGGTTAGGTCTGGGTTAGGTCTGGGTTAGGTCTGGGTTAGGTCTGGGTTAGGTCTGGGTTAGGTCTGGGTTAGGTCTGGGTTAGGTCTGGGTTAGGTCTGGGTTAGGTCTGGGTTAGGTCTGGGTTAGGTCTGGGTTAGGTCTGGGTTAGGTCTGGGTTAGGTCTGGGTTAGGTCTGGGTTAGGTCTGGGTTAGGTCTGGGTTAGGTCTGGGTTAGGTCTGGGTTAGGTCTGGGTTAGGTCTGGGTTAGGTCTGGGTTAGGTCTGGGTTAGGTCTGGGTTAGGTCTGGGTTAGGTCTGGGTTAGGTCTGGGTTAGGTCTGGGTTAGGTCTGGGTTAGGTCTGGGTTAGGTCTGGGTTAGGTCTGGGTTAGGTCTGGGTTAGGTCTGGGTTAGGTCTGGGTTAGGTCTGGGTTAGGTCTGGGTTAGGTCTGGGTTAGGTCTGGGTTAGGTCTGGGTTAGGTCTGGGTTAGGTCTGGGTTAGGTCTGGGTTAGGTCTGGGTTAGGTCTGGGTTAGGTCTGGGTTAGGTCTGGGTTAGGTCTGGGTTAGGTCTGGGTTAGGTCTGGGTTAGGTCTGGGTTAGGTCTGGGTTAGGTCTGGGTTAGGTCTGGGTTAGGTCTGGGTTAGGTCTGGGTTAGGTCTGGGTTAGGTCTGGGTTAGGTCTGGGTTAGGTCTGGGTTAGGTCTGGGTTAGGTCTGGGTTAGGTCTGGGTTAGGTCTGGGTTAGGTCTGGGTTAGGTCTGGGTTAGGTCTGGGTTAGGTCTGGGTTAGGTCTGGGTTAGGTCTGGGTTAGGTCTGGGTTAGGTCTGGGTTAGGTCTGGGTTAGGTCTGGGTTAGGTCTGGGTTAGGTCTGGGTTAGGTCTGGGTTAGGTCTGGGTTAGGTCTGGGTTAGGTCTGGGTTAGGTCTGGGTTAGGTCTGGGTTAGGTCTGGGTTAGGTCTGGGTTAGGTCTGGGTTAGGTCTGGGTTAGGTCTGGGTTAGGTCTGGGTTAGGTCTGGGTTAGGTCTGGGTTAGGTCTGGGTTAGGTCTGGGTTAGGTCTGGGTTAGGTCTGGGTTAGGTCTGGGTTAGGTCTGGGTTAGGTCTGGGTTAGGTCTGGGTTAGGTCTGGGTTAGGTCTGGGTTAGGTCTGGGTTAGGTCTGGGTTAGGTCTGGGTTAGGTCTGGGTTAGGTCTGGGTTAGGTCTGGGTTAGGTCTGGGTTAGGTCTGGGTTAGGTCTGGGTTAGGTCTGGGTTAGGTCTGGGTTAGGTCTGGGTTAGGTCTGGGTTAGGTCTGGGTTAGGTCTGGGTTAGGTCTGGGTTAGGTCTGGGTTAGGTCTGGGTTAGGTCTGGGTTAGGTCTGGGTTAGGTCTGGGTTAGGTCTGGGTTAGGTCTGGGTTAGGTCTGGGTTAGGTCTGGGTTAGGTCTGGGTTAGGTCTGGGTTAGGTCTGGGTTAGGTCTGGGTTAGGTCTGGGTTAGGTCTGGGTTAGGTCTGGGTTAGGTCTGGGTTAGGTCTGGGTTAGGTCTGGGTTAGGTCTGGGTTAGGTCTGGGTTAGGTCTGGGTTAGGTCTGGGTTAGGTCTGGGTTAGGTCTGGGTTAGGTCTGGGTTAGGTCTGGGTTAGGTCTGGGTTAGGTCTGGGTTAGGTCTGGGTTAGGTCTGGGTTAGGTCTGGGTTAGGTCTGGGTTAGGTCTGGGTTAGGTCTGGGTTAGGTCTGGGTTAGGTCTGGGTTAGGTCTGGGTTAGGTCTGGGTTAGGTCTGGGTTAGGTCTGGGTTAGGTCTGGGTTAGGTCTGGGTTAGGTCTGGGTTAGGTCTGGGTTAGGTCTGGGTTAGGTCTGGGTTAGGTCTGGGTTAGGTCTGGGTTAGGTCTGGGTTAGGTCTGGGTTAGGTCTGGGTTAGGTCTGGGTTAGGTCTGGGTTAGGTCTGGGTTAGGTCTGGGTTAGGTCTGGGTTAGGTCTGGGTTAGGTCTGGGTTAGGTCTGGGTTAGGTCTGGGTTAGGTCTGGGTTAGGTCTGGGTTAGGTCTGGGTTAGGTCTGGGTTAGGTCTGGGTTAGGTCTGGGTTAGGTCTGGGTTAGGTCTGGGTTAGGTCTGGGTTAGGTCTGGGTTAGGTCTGGGTTAGGTCTGGGTTAGGTCTGGGTTAGGTCTGGGTTAGGTCTGGGTTAGGTCTGGGTTAGGTCTGGGTTAGGTCTGGGTTAGGTCTGGGTTAGGTCTGGGTTAGGTCTGGGTTAGGTCTGGGTTAGGTCTGGGTTAGGTCTGGGTTAGGTCTGGGTTAGGTCTGGGTTAGGTCTGGGTTAGGTCTGGGTTAGGTCTGGGTTAGGTCTGGGTTAGGTCTGGGTTAGGTCTGGGTTAGGTCTGGGTTAGGTCTGGGTTAGGTCTGGGTTAGGTCTGGGTTAGGTCTGGGTTAGGTCTGGGTTAGGTCTGGGTTAGGTCTGGGTTAGGTCTGGGTTAGGTCTGGGTTAGGTCTGGGTTAGGTCTGGGTTAGGTCTGGGTTAGGTCTGGGTTAGGTCTGGGTTAGGTCTGGGTTAGGTCTGGGTTAGGTCTGGGTTAGGTCTGGGTTAGGTCTGGGTTAGGTCTGGGTTAGGTCTGGGTTAGGTCTGGGTTAGGTCTGGGTTAGGTCTGGGTTAGGTCTGGGTTAGGTCTGGGTTAGGTCTGGGTTAGGTCTGGGTTAGGTCTGGGTTAGGTCTGGGTTAGGTCTGGGTTAGGTCTGGGTTAGGTCTGGGTTAGGTCTGGGTTAGGTCTGGGTTAGGTCTGGGTTAGGTCTGGGTTAGGTCTGGGTTAGGTCTGGGTTAGGTCTGGGTTAGGTCTGGGTTAGGTCTGGGTTAGGTCTGGGTTAGGTCTGGGTTAGGTCTGGGTTAGGTCTGGGTTAGGTCTGGGTTAGGTCTGGGTTAGGTCTGGGTTAGGTCTGGGTTAGGTCTGGGTTAGGTCTGGGTTAGGTCTGGGTTAGGTCTGGGTTAGGTCTGGGTTAGGTCTGGGTTAGGTCTGGGTTAGGTCTGGGTTAGGTCTGGGTTAGGTCTGGGTTAGGTCTGGGTTAGGTCTGGGTTAGGTCTGGGTTAGGTCTGGGTTAGGTCTGGGTTAGGTCTGGGTTAGGTCTGGGTTAGGTCTGGGTTAGGTCTGGGTTAGGTCTGGGTTAGGTCTGGGTTAGGTCTGGGTTAGGTCTGGGTTAGGTCTGGGTTAGGTCTGGGTTAGGTCTGGGTTAGGTCTGGGTTAGGTCTGGGTTAGGTCTGGGTTAGGTCTGGGTTAGGTCTGGGTTAGGTCTGGGTTAGGTCTGGGTTAGGTCTGGGTTAGGTCTGGGTTAGGTCTGGGTTAGGTCTGGGTTAGGTCTGGGTTAGGTCTGGGTTAGGTCTGGGTTAGGTCTGGGTTAGGTCTGGGTTAGGTCTGGGTTAGGTCTGGGTTAGGTCTGGGTTAGGTCTGGGTTAGGTCTGGGTTAGGTCTGGGTTAGGTCTGGGTTAGGTCTGGGTTAGGTCTGGGTTAGGTCTGGGTTAGGTCTGGGTTAGGTCTGGGTTAGGTCTGGGTTAGGTCTGGGTTAGGTCTGGGTTAGGTCTGGGTTAGGTCTGGGTTAGGTCTGGGTTAGGTCTGGGTTAGGTCTGGGTTAGGTCTGGGTTAGGTCTGGGTTAGGTCTGGGTTAGGTCTGGGTTAGGTCTGGGTTAGGTCTGGGTTAGGTCTGGGTTAGGTCTGGGTTAGGTCTGGGTTAGGTCTGGGTTAGGTCTGGGTTAGGTCTGGGTTAGGTCTGGGTTAGGTCTGGGTTAGGTCTGGGTTAGGTCTGGGTTAGGTCTGGGTTAGGTCTGGGTTAGGTCTGGGTTAGGTCTGGGTTAGGTCTGGGTTAGGTCTGGGTTAGGTCTGGGTTAGGTCTGGGTTAGGTCTGGGTTAGGTCTGGGTTAGGTCTGGGTTAGGTCTGGGTTAGGTCTGGGTTAGGTCTGGGTTAGGTCTGGGTTAGGTCTGGGTTAGGTCTGGGTTAGGTCTGGGTTAGGTCTGGGTTAGGTCTGGGTTAGGTCTGGGTTAGGTCTGGGTTAGGTCTGGGTTAGGTCTGGGTTAGGTCTGGGTTAGGTCTGGGTTAGGTCTGGGTTAGGTCTGGGTTAGGTCTGGGTTAGGTCTGGGTTAGGTCTGGGTTAGGTCTGGGTTAGGTCTGGGTTAGGTCTGGGTTAGGTCTGGGTTAGGTCTGGGTTAGGTCTGGGTTAGGTCTGGGTTAGGTCTGGGTTAGGTCTGGGTTAGGTCTGGGTTAGGTCTGGGTTAGGTCTGGGTTAGGTCTGGGTTAGGTCTGGGTTAGGTCTGGGTTAGGTCTGGGTTAGGTCTGGGTTAGGTCTGGGTTAGGTCTGGGTTAGGTCTGGGTTAGGTCTGGGTTAGGTCTGGGTTAGGTCTGGGTTAGGTCTGGGTTAGGTCTGGGTTAGGTCTGGGTTAGGTCTGGGTTAGGTCTGGGTTAGGTCTGGGTTAGGTCTGGGTTAGGTCTGGGTTAGGTCTGGGTTAGGTCTGGGTTAGGTCTGGGTTAGGTCTGGGTTAGGTCTGGGTTAGGTCTGGGTTAGGTCTGGGTTAGGTCTGGGTTAGGTCTGGGTTAGGTCTGGGTTAG
This sequence comes from Colletes latitarsis, assembly GCF_051014445.1. NCBI lineage: Eukaryota > Metazoa > Arthropoda > Insecta > Hymenoptera > Colletidae > Colletes > Colletes latitarsis. The sequence continues at coordinate 9,888,799 of NW_027488374.1, forward strand.
GTCTGGGTTAGGTCTGGGTTAGGTCTGGGTTAGGTCTGGGTTAGGTCTGGGTTAGGTCTGGGTTAGGTCTGGGTTAGGTCTGGGTTAGGTCTGGGTTAGGTCTGGGTTAGGTCTGGGTTAGGTCTGGGTTAGGTCTGGGTTAGGTCTGGGTTAGGTCTGGGTTAGGTCTGGGTTAGGTCTGGGTTAGGTCTGGGTTAGGTCTGGGTTAGGTCTGGGTTAGGTCTGGGTTAGGTCTGGGTTAGGTCTGGGTTAGGTCTGGGTTAGGTCTGGGTTAGGTCTGGGTTAGGTCTGGGTTAGGTCTGGGTTAGGTCTGGGTTAGGTCTGGGTTAGGTCTGGGTTAGGTCTGGGTTAGGTCTGGGTTAGGTCTGGGTTAGGTCTGGGTTAGGTCTGGGTTAGGTCTGGGTTAGGTCTGGGTTAGGTCTGGGTTAGGTCTGGGTTAGGTCTGGGTTAGGTCTGGGTTAGGTCTGGGTTAGGTCTGGGTTAGGTCTGGGTTAGGTCTGGGTTAGGTCTGGGTTAGG